>NW_025955540.1:0-21625 GCF_022376445.1 Fomitopsis serialis
GGGTCAAGTCGATCGCGTGGGTATGTGAAACGGGACCTGATAGTAAGATGTGGGTAGATCCAGCAATGACTGCGTTCACATGGACATCCAATGTTGCACTCTCCCGTCTGTCACGACCCACGAGTCCGCCGTGACGACCAACGCAGCGGGGCGATCGTTGGGTATCATCATCATGCCGCATCATGTGTTGCGTTCTGCATTTAGTTCGCAGACCGGTCGGTACTACCTGGGCTGGTGATACTATTGTACTAGCTCCCAAGCCAAGACGTCCGTCATGCAAGGAAGAAGACAGAGTGAGCAATGCCAGTGACTGAGTGTGAGAGGAATGGCGTGCACTTGATGCGTTCGCAGGGGTACTAGAGAACACTGCTGTGCATGGATCCTGGCAGAACTACTGCACCAGTCCCGGCCGGAGTGCCGGTGGGTGCCTGAGGCTTGAGTGCCGGTGGGTGGGATACGTGACTGGGAAAGTATCCGGGTCTTAGCGTATACAGGACATTAATGAGCACATGTAGATCTGAAAACGGAGCACGAGGACTAGTACTCACATGAGGAGCGCTACCGGTGATTATGTATGGGTCCCATATCAAGTCGGTAGGCTCGGAGATTGAGCGGGTGTACGGCAGTCGGCACATGCGATGATGCCAGGGCAAACGCCGAAGGGGGCCAGATCCCGATCTGCGTGACGGTAGTAGCCCGATTTGGGCAAAACGTGGCTGCGTCGCTAGTCTCCGTTGCCTGCCCAAAATAACGCGTCGCCTCCTCCGTCGCATCTCGTCCTTCGCTCCTCCTTCAATCGACCGCCTCTCGTCTTGGGTGATGCTCTCGCCGAGCCAACGAGCGACTCCAACGCTCTGATACGGGAGATCGCAGGCGGCCGCCGAGGCGTCTTCCGTCAACCTCAAATGGGTAAGTCGTACCAGAACTTTGCGTTTTATTACCCTCGCTTTCGGGCGAAGAAGGATCTCTCACTGATCTCTCATGAGGTGTGAGACGGCCGCGGACGAGTGCCCCACATGGGCATGGGCCCGGCATCGAGATGCAGTCACATCAGGCCTCGCATCAGGCGCGCGGAATCACGACGGTCCGCGTGCTGCCTCCCGACCTACTTTTCCCTGCCTCGCTACGTGCATATTGCTACACGAGACGTTCTGCGACATCCTTTCTCAACGATGTGCCGGATAGGCGTAGTCCTCCAATGCGATGGGCCTCCGGAATTTAGGTGGCCGCTGGGAATCCCGGGAAAGTCGGACACAAGCAGGCGCGATGCCGGCACTGGTGTGATGAGTTCCCGAGTTCTTCGCACCACGACTTTCGGGCTCGCGGGAAGGTCGTCCGCCCGTCGTCGTGCCAGCCCGGTGCTGTCGAGCCAGGATCGAGGATCTGGTCGATCGCTAATTTAGCGGAGGCGGTCGCCAGGTTGTGGACGCAAGCGAGTCCGTGCGTCGCTTCGCGGCAGGTCACCAGTATCATCCCAGTCTGCTCATGCCGTACAACATTCCACGCCACTCAGGGTTGTGCCCCTGCACATTGCCACTACAGACCCGGGTCAATCCCCGAAGCTTCGTGCGCTGTGATCGCATTGAGTTGCGCGTGGATCGCACGTCGTGCCTTCATCGACGCGATCCACGTATGCGGAGTGCCTGATTACTTCCGCGAAGTCAAACGGTGCCACAGGGCGTGAACATAGCAGAGTGTACTCCATTCCAGATCTAATTGCAGGGTATTAATAACAGCGATGTAGTTATGCGAGGAAGTGTTGCTGAATCCAAATCCAACTCCAGATGATAGCATTGTACTAACGATAGCGATGACGACGAAGACGATGGCGGCATAGATTCCATAGATGCATGTATCCCGTATATGCATGTGCAGTCAGAGGCGTTAGCGAGTCGCGGCAGCGCAGCGTCGTGCTCATGACGTCGTCTCGTTCACAGACTGGATGCCCATGTTGGCCCAGCTGAACACGCCCATCTGGGACTGGCGGTTCTGGCCATCGCTGTTCGCGCGCGCGCGCAGCAGGCCCCACTGGAACCACCAGTTGTCGGCCTCGTCCTCGCAGTCGTAGCCGAAGATCGTGCGGATGGTGACCCACTGTTCGCCCTCGCCGCCACCCGTGTCGTCGCCCTCGAGGACGTTCTTCCCGGCGCGGTACTTCGCTCGCATCCCGTTGTCCCGCTTCTCCTGCTCGGGGCCGTGCTCCATGGTGATCAAACTGACCATGGACACTTCGCCCTCGAGTACATCTTGACAGCGCTGCCTCCGGAGATCGTGGAATGCGTAGAGGAACTCGGACGCTTGTTCGGGGATAGTCAGGTGGTGATACAGCTTTCCCAGGACTGCGGCATCTTCGATGGCCATCGCAGTGACCTGAATACTACCGGACTACATTGCATGATGATCAGCGCGTGCAGCATGATGCGTTCGCGCACATGCTTACCGCGATGGGGTGAGCTGCCTGCCCTATGACGAGTAGCCGCCCACTCTCGTGCACCCAGTCTTCGAGGTTTTCGTAGACGTTGATGGCCACACGGGTGACACGATCGGCACCATGCACGCAGTGATACAAACTCGAGCTACATCAGTCCATCGCCACACGCAGTTTCAGCCTACGAGAACGCTCACTTCGGGTCTATCTCGGTGGGCAGGAGGCTGATGAGCTCCGCCTTCGCCGTTGGTGGGTCACTGTAGCTACCCTCCAACGGGAAGTCTCCTCTGAAGAAATGGTGGAAGGCGATTTCACGGCCTTGTTGCTGACCCTGTGTCAGTTGCACGACTGTGCGCCAGAACAATATGACGCACTTACAATGGGGTATCCCGTGGAACCGCAACCGTTCCCCATGGCGCAATATACAGGATTCTATACGCAAAAGAGGTCTGGCTTCAGTCACACAAGCGGAACACAAGACTAACCCCTTGCACTTTTTCTAATAGCCGCTTCTCTTCCGGCGACATGTCTTTTGTTGCAGTTTCGGAGCCAAATTGTGCACTTCAGGCATCACCGGAGTCAGCACATACATAATACGCCGAATGAGGACGAACGCACTCAAACAAGGCCATCCCGGAAGGCTGGATGCGTTCTTCACGTCCCAGAACCATGCGTCGACACATGCCCCGCTCGCCATCGGCGCCAATGATGAGGCCTGCTCGCACGACCTCCCCGGACGCCAGCTTCACTGCGCCATCTTCAGGCTCGATATCGACCACTTGCGCATTGTACCGAATCTCGGCGCCTTGCAACACCGCTGCTTCGTGGAGCATCTGGCATAGGTCGCCATGCTACATAGCAGCTAGTCAGCACAATTGAATAAGGTCAGATGTCGCGAAACGCACCGTCATGAGCATAAACTCTCCCCGGGTCTCTCTAAGCAGTTCGTCGTCCCATTGTTGCACGCCAAGGAGCTGCCCCGTATGGTCTGATTTTACAGCTTAGGATCAAATCCCTTGGATAGCCAAGGACAGCAGCTCACATTGCGAGAAGAGGAGAGGGTGCGACGTCAAGCCGACCTCCTTCATTATGTCCTTCAAGCCCCAGTGGAAGAGCACTTTGGACATGTTGGGCGGTATACGAACGCCGCCAGGACCCCGCTGTTGCGAACACGGTAAGTCTATCACATACGTCCTCTGGCGGACCACTCACGTTCGAGTTGCCATCGCCCTTCTCCAGAACCGTCACGCGATGCCCAACGCGCGTAAGAGCGAAAGCAGCTGCGAGGCCAGCGACGCCTGCACGCGCGTGTCAAAACCTTCAATTCAAGAATGCTCGCGGCGCGTACCTGCTCCGACCACGATGAAATGGATCTTGAGCTCAGCTGTGCTCGAGGATGCGTCCTGCACGTCGCCACGTCATGCGCAGTTCAGAAGGTAGGAGAGAGGCACATACCACTCCGTTCATAGCTGGCAGGGCTGATTTGATATCTGACGGGGACCAGGAGAGGGTGGGGACGACGGGACGCTGAAATGGCTATATACCGGATCATGTCCTGCGCGTTGAAAAGGGATTCCCGAAGGGACCCTGATTCGTCGCAGTGGCTGATGCGGCCGCAGACACCGGCAGAAGGCGCACCGCTGTTCATCAGAACCGCTCGATTTACTTCCGCCCCCCGTCCATGCATCACATAGGCGCCCGCCCCTGCAGTCGATACTTGCCATTCTCGGCCGTTTATCGGCCCTCCCCGGCCTCGGACAGATCCGTCCCACGGGCCTGCGCCCACCCGACGCCACACTGCCTTCTTCTGCCTGCTGCCACCGCCAGTCAACGTCCCTCCAGACTTCCGCTCTTCAAGGTGTATCGCGCTACCCTCCCTCAACATCGCGTGTGTGGCGAGACACTGCGGTGCGGTGTGGCCTCTGGCTGCATGTGATTCGATCAGCGTCAAATTTTCCGCAATGATATCGGCTAACCGCTTTGGCTAGACCCAGAGCGTCCAAAATTATAATCCCGCGAAAGTGCACTTTTCATTAAGTGCCACTCTGTCCGGCCTTTAATCCACGTGTGGTTCGGAGGATGCCAGGAGCATGCACTGGCCTCCTCATGCTGACGGTAACCCGTCTAGCGTAGCCGCCAACTGACAGTCGAACGCCTTGCAGCAGGGACAATAGATGGCTGCCGTAACAGGTATAGCGTAGCATGGCAGCATCCGGCGTTTTCCTCAGTCCGTATGCAACCCCCTTGGAAGATCCCCGTCACCAGCAGCACGTAACGCGAAGTGGTAAACACACACTGTTCTTCAATCAAGCTTAGCCTTCACCGTATGCCGCCTCCAGCCTGAGGCTTCGTATCGGGTAAGTACGCACTGTGATTGTTGCTCCGACGGGCGGCCGCCACGGATTCCTGTCAACAGGCCGAACAGCGAGGATCGGAAGACAGAGCTGTCATAGAGCGTGCGATACCATTACATACGGACGAGCAAGTTTTTTGCAACACATGTGAACGGCCACAAGGGGAATATCTGCGCACATGTCAGAGCCCACGCAACACGCGTCACAATAGATATGTCTTCATTCCGCGCGACCGGATGAAGTCAGGATTTGAGCGCGTGTTCTTCTCCCACTGCTCCATACGGATAAAATGCCGGTTATACATTCGCTCATGTGCCACGGGATAGCGCGCGGCCTGTATGTCGGCGGTTGTCACAACACTGCTTAGTGCACGGACGTCCTACCTGACCGAGACGGGGGGCAATCCCGGCTTGCGCCCCTAGGAGAACGACGCCGGAGCGCCGAGTATGGACTCTATATGCTTTTCTCCTTTGTCTTCTTTCTCCTCTATTTATCATCATGCGCATCTCGTTTCGACCTCAGACCACACCATTAGCTACCACTCTCCAAACCGATTCTATTGCCTGACCATTACTACATAAACCGTAGGTATAAACTACTGCACACTCCCCTCGAACGGGACGCAGGTCTGGGTGGCGCGTTTAAACGCCCACATTTGTACAGACCGGCGTCCGCCGCGTCTTAGCACGTTGTTTGCTTGTTGCGGTTAATAAATGCTGAGTTCATCATCATCATCTACCTGACCGAGACGAATCTCTGCGGCCTTCGCGGTCTCCTCCAGACGGACCACGGAGCGATGGGTACGAAGTCAGGATGCGGACGCTAAGATCCACGCTAGTACGATTTGATCGCTGGTTGCTCCGCACTTCGCCGCGACGGCGCCACACACGGCGACCAACTCGACGTTCTTACTAGAGTTCCGGTCTGAGAAACCGAGACATAACTTGCTGGGGCATCGGGTCGAAGTCGGCTCTTGAACGTTGAACGATGAGTCTATCCGCAGGTGAGGATGCGTTATTATATAGCGACTTTTTGAGCTCACCTGCCGGTGATCATCCCTGATCAAAAGATATCGCTGTCAGTAGGTGTCCCAGGCTTTCTGGGTAGCATTGATTCACCCAGGCCAAGAGGTGAATAGGCGACCATCCTACGCCCGAGTTCGCGAGCAGTGTCAACGGACCTAGACTGCACGGTCTCCGAAAGGGCTGAACTCCGAACGGATTGTACCGTTCTCTCGCATGAACGCAACGTCGCCAACCCACTGGACTGGTCGAGAATCATCGGGAAAAACGTCGTGAGAAAACAAGTGATGCATGTAGCTTCGTTATGGGTGTCCGGGTCGACGCGGTGCCGGTAGTACAGGTCGATCCAGCCCGTCTGCGAGGAGAACCTTCAACGAGAGACCTCCTGCCAGTGAAGCGGCCTCTGGCTGGCTGGACCTGGACCCGCACAGACTAAGCGCGTCGCGGTTGCGAGGAACACCTTTGAGCGCCTCCCGATCGCCGCGAACCACTCACCAAGCGTTGATTCACCTGCAGAAGCACATGAAGCGCCGCAGCCAAGTGCCGTAAGTCTACAGTCTCTTGGGAGGTGCGCGGTGATCGCGGTACGTGTTGCTCCCAAATATGGGCCACGGCATCCCAGAACGTAGCGCCGCGGTCCGTCGCGCAGGTCAGCAGTTCGAAGGCTTGCGCTGCCAGCCCTGTCGGTGCTCTTGCCGTAGAACGCGGCTACACCTGTGAACAAGCGTCGGTTGGTACGGCTAACCAGAACGTGGAGTGGAACCTACCCATAGCGTCAAACCTGATCGCGCGCTGACCTCGGGTCCGTTAACGCCGAGGCGTCGTGTTGGCTACGTCGATGGAGGTCGGTCGGTAGTTTGTAAGTTGGCGTGGCCTCGGGTGGCGTTCGCTGACTGATGCTTGCAGGTAGAGGAGACGTTTTCCTCGTAAGGTCGAGTGTGAGTGGCATAGAATTTGTGTAGGCAATTGGGTATACTGGCTGCACTCATCAATTAGTAAACAGAGACGTATTCCGTGCACTCTGTCTGTCTTGGACAGCACAATACAACATACCCACGATACGATGATAGCGCAGATATCAGCCCCCGCAAAATTGAGCCAATTCGTCCTAATCTGTCCAACTCGCCATAAACTGTGTCCAACTCGCCATAAACTGTGACCCAATGCATACACTTCGGTAATAGGATCTGACCTTTCCTTGTCAGGCTGAGTCAGTCTCGACTGACTCGGCTGATGACGTCTGGCGACTGCAGCCGACAATCTGCTGCACGACGCGGTTGTGGTCTATTAATAGGTCCTCGATAGGAGTCAACGGAAGGTATGCAGTGTATCAAGACGAGCACATACATACTAAATCAGGACGGCCGCAGTGAATACACCGATCTGCCGAAGGGGGATTTCAAACACGGTTAATCTCGACTAAGCTTGCTCCTTCGTCTTGCCTCGTCACATCCGCATTGCATATGCGCAAACCATTGAGCCACAATAGCTGGTGTCAAGCATAGAAAATCATTTGAAATTTGACGAGTCCAACATTTGCAGGTTGATGACGCCGCTTTAAATTCGCGAGGGGCCCGGCGTACGACCCGGTGGTCCGTTTGAGAACAACCTCGGATGTCGCCAACATTCATACAGCACGTTCTTGTTGGCAAGACGCACTAGCAGTTCTTATCTGTGGCGTAGTCTGGATGATGTTCCGTGGTATGATACATAGGCTACAGCAATGCTCAAGATAATAGTACATGATGATGAGAGCACTCAGCGGCCGTTTGATTCTGTCCAGCTCTGTCGATTCGTCCTTCCTTCCCGATAGATGAGTATGCAGATCATGGTTCGAAAAATGCGGGGTAGATGTGACGCCGATGGCCTATGCCGAACGGCGCTTGAACTCGTCGTTGAACGCGCGTCCGATGAGCATCCTTCTGATCTCCTGCGTGCCCGCTCCTACGGTGTACAGACGGGCATCCCGGAGGAAACGCCCGGTAGGGTACTCTTCAATGGCGGGTTAACAAACGGACGGTGGCCGTGAGGAGACGGCGGGCACGTACCGTTGATGTAGCCGTTACCCCCAAGCATCTGCATCGCCTCCATGGTCACCTCGACCGCACGGTCCGAGGAGTACAGGATAGCTCCAGCACAGTCCTGTTGGATGCCGAGACGTGAGTGGTGGCTTCGTCAATGTGGAACGGAGAAAATGCCCACCCGTCTGCTGACCTTCCCTTGGTCACAGGCCTTCGCGACCGCGTAAACGTACGACCGCGAAGCGTTTAACTTCGTATACATGTCCGCTATCTTACCTGCGAGCGACACGCCAGCGCGCAGACGTAAGACACCACGACGCGCACGGAGAGGGTGCACACAAAGGACTGACCCTGCATCAGCTGGAACGTTCCGACGGGTTGCCCGAACTGTTTGCGGTCATGCACGTATTCGACGGCATAGTCAAATGCGGCCTGCATCAGCCTACCGAGCGCCCGGGTTATTAGCCGAAGGTATCTTCCCTGAACTTCGATTCTATTGACGCACCCCAGAGGCCCGCCACATAGGACCAGGCGCTCAAGATCGAGTCCGGACATGAGCACCTCAACGCCTTTGTTCAAGGACCCCAAAACATTCTCTATTACAGGTATCCAAGCTGTCAGATGACGCTTGGGAGGCGAGAAGAATTTCACGGACCGTCTGGGACATAGCAATCTTCGAAGACGAGCTCGCAAGTGTCACTTCCACGCATGCCTATCTTGTCCAGCTTTTGGTGTGTGGAGAATCCGGTGAACCCGCGCTCAATAATGAAGGCAGTGATGCCCCGCGAGCCCTTCTCCGGTGCTGTCTTTGCGTATACGACCAGTGTCGACGCGGTCGGGCCGTTTGTAATCCTGAGCCATGCTGAGTCAGTGCTGACTCCCAAGACGCGCGCAGAAAATTGAGCCAACCAGAATTTATTGCCGTTCAGTTTCCACCCGCCTTCTACCTTGGTCGCCCGCAACTGCATGCTTACCACGTCGCTGCCGCTTCCGGGCTCGCTCATGGCGAGACTTCCGACCTTCGTCCCAGCAATGAGGTCGGGTAGGTACTTGGCCTTCTGGGCGTCTGTGCCCCATCGGTGTATCTGGTGTAGTGTTGAGCACAGTGAAAATACTGCGGTGGCATGCAAACATGCATTGGTTCAAGAATAAATCCGCATACCTGATTGACGCAAAGATTGGAGTGTGCACCATATGACAAGGCTACCGAACCGGAGGCACGAGACAGCTCTTCCATTGCCAGTGTGTGGTTAAAGTAACCAAGTGACAGGCCACCGTAATCGGGCGATACGGTGATGCCGAGAAGCCCCATGGATCCCAGCTTCTCCCATAGATCCTAAAGCGAACGACGGCGGCGTATGAATAGTTCAGTCGTGCGTGACAGTCATTTAGGCTTGGACTCACAGCGGGGAAGGTGTTAGTCCTGTCTATTTCAGCCGCGCGGGGAGCAACCTCCCTCTGCGCAAACTGCGTGACAGCATCTCTAAACTGTACCATGTCAGTGTCCTGATACGGTCCGGCCACATGCGACATGTGCATTACCTCGGCCTGTTCCTCCGTCAGTCCTGCCACATCTGCATTGTAGAATGAAGCGCTGCGACGTTGGCTGATCGCCGCGCCAGCACAGAGGCCTTTCTGTCGGACGGTCTGTCGTGGAAGAGACGAGAGAGACGAGAGCAGCAGCCGGTTCATTCTGAGGATGTGGGGACAATCAACTGTCACAGGGGTAATGCGTTTACGAGTGCGGGGTAACCACTGTCGATGCAGGCGGTTACCCATATCAGGCAACCCCGACGTTCCTGTGCGGCCCCAAAATCACGTGTTTCCATAATTCGCGGCCTGCTCCGAGTTTGCCCCGAGTCCAATACAACCTTGTACTCGTCCACCTGACTGGAAATCCACGACGACGCTTGTGAGTATGGCAGCTGCTGGATTTAGCAACGGAAAGTAGTTCAAGTATGTGTCAGCAGCCCAGCATGTCCATGTTTGCCGATCAGGACCAGGCAACGATCTTCTCCCGCGGCCCGTGTTGTCATTCGAGTCTGGTTCGCTAGAACGTCAACGTCTATCTGCACGCCCTAGCGAGTTGCATGTTTACCCATCGCTTCCATATTTATCCTCCGAGGACAGTTGGCCAAAATGAGTCGTTGAAGAGCGGTGAATATATGAATCTCGGCGCTGCCACTCGCAACGCTAAGGGTCCGAGGACCACTGGACGCAAACCCAACACAACCCGCAATAAAACATTCGATCATGATCATACAGGGTAAAACAAGAGGCTCCTTGGCAATACAGAGCACTAGACGAGTCGCTTAGCACCACATTCTGCCGCGTGAGGTTCAATTGATTCACGAGGCAGTTGCCTTCCTCTCTCGACCGGCGCTCGTACTCAGACTGCGTCTTAACTGCGGGCCGATTCGGAGAACGGACCCAACGCAGTCCCGTAAGATGGCGGACGCGTTTACTACGAGTGTAAGCACTTGCTCACCCACACATGATGCATGATGAGACACTGGTTGTGCACTGGAATGGGCTTCCGACACTAATCACTTGCTAATTGCCTAGGACTCTCGCCTGCATCGCATTA
This sequence comes from Fomitopsis serialis, assembly GCF_022376445.1. NCBI lineage: Eukaryota > Fungi > Basidiomycota > Agaricomycetes > Polyporales > Fomitopsidaceae > Fomitopsis > Fomitopsis serialis. Next base: position 10,413 of record NW_025955540.1, read on the forward strand.
TGTATCTGAGCACTCACGCTTCATAGGATTGACTCGGTGTGCCCTGAAGTATGTGCGCATTGGGCAAGGAACCCGCGGACCTACCTGCGCGCACTCCCCACACATGTCAGGCGCGTCGGTGGCGCGGCGTAACGCATCGCGGTCACGAGACATGTCGGGCGCTACGTACAGACGTCCAGTAGCATTCGACCGTCAGCACCATCCCACAACACCTGCGCTCGTAGAACTGCCTTGCTGGTCGGCAGACAATCACGGTACACTGTGAGTCATTGATGATATGAATACAGCCTCTTAATAGACGAAGAATGCAAATATAACCGTACAAGATATACAGGATCTAAAGCTTGACATCGGACCTGCTTGGGGCCATCTTCACCTGACTTCCAGTTACGACGAGACGCCGCGCTGTGGTATTCCATATCTTATACGTACGGAGATCAGAGTCAGCAACTACTGGGAAAGGCAGCTGACCTCGCACCTCAGCACGCACGGATACCGCACGTTTACCGGAAGATACGGTGGTGCATACAACGTTCAACTTGTCTCCTCTGTTGCCCGGATTACAGGCCTTTCAAGTGTGAAGCGAGCAGCAATAGGGACGTACAGTTTCGCTCCAGCATGAAACGTCGTGTTGAGGGATTGTGAGACGAGGTCGAAGGCACCTCCAGCGACCAGAGCTTGGACTACCAGCGTGGCCGATGTGCAGCTATATGCGGGACGGTGAATAAATGGTCCGATTACAGGTCCAGACGACGGGCTCACGCGTCCACGAGAAACGCTGCGCAACCTCCATGCATCATATTATGTGCATTGCACATCTCTGCCGATTAAAGAGTATGAAAGTCCACCTGTCAGCCTCACGGTCACAGTCCGTGCTGTCCAGGGTTCACTCACCTTGCAATACAGTCCCCTCAAACACGACTCGCGCATGCGTCCTCCCGTCCTCCGGCCTCTCGAATGTATTGCACACAATCATTCGCATCTGCATCATGACCGAGTCCCCGAACTGGCCGCCGCGGTTGAACGCGGCTCCTGCGCGGGCAACGATCTCCTTGTGCTCGGGGGACAGATTGCAGTCGGCGGCCTTAAGGATCTCCCTCGCGCGTGCGAGCCTTACGTTTGGAGGGCGCGGCGAAGACATGGTCGGTGAACTGGCGACTGTTGGCTCTACACCTCAGGTGAGGTGGGGTACATGTATCGTCTACGTGTATCGAGGGAAGCACAGCCTATGAGGGAGAGAAGCAGGCAGCTGGCCATGATGCATTGATGCATGATTGAAGGTAAGTACAATTGAGCGGCCGCAGCGGTGGCGCGTCACGATCACGCGCGTCGCGCTAGAGGGAACATATCCGGCTGTCTCCGGAGGGTAGGATGTGGAAGACAACTCATGCTGGGAACAACTGAGTACTTCTCTCCTACTAGGCAGACCCTAAGGAAGACCTCTTTGATGGAGGGGAGGGCGGTCTGCTAGGTGAGAACAGCATGCTCTTGAATTCGCGGCTCGATTGCTTACCTCCTCTGGTTCGACTTGTTGAAGTACTTATCAATTCAAGTGCTGGCTGGCATACCTTAGTCGAACCTCGTCTTGATGTCGTCTCTACAACATCTGCTGGCAGGAGCTCGTGTTGCCTCCGATGATGGACAGCAGCCAACACGTACTGGCAATCTTCCGCCGCACGTATGTGGCGGCCTGGCAGCTGGGCCACACTGACATCCAAAGCCGATCGGAGTGTTCAAACGCTTATGTTGGTGCGCACAACAGGTAAGTATGTGTCCCTTATCTCATGGGCGGTATGCGTGGGCGATGGAACTGAAGGTTATCTGTTAAGCGCTTGACGGCCGCTGGGCTGTGCGACCAGTCAAACATGTCGAGTCAAAAACGGTGTGGTATAGGGGCCTCTGACTTTGTCCACATATCTCGGTCTCCTACAATGTTCTTTGGCATCAATTCAGTTCGCGAAAGGCAAGCTTCCGTAGTCCAACATCGTTACCCGCAACGAAGGCACCTCCGACGTATTCGATGTCAAGCCCTGGATCGGAGTCACCAACTGCAGCACTGCGCCTAGTTCGTTTCGCATCTGCTCAAGACTTCGTCGACGCCGTAACGCCCTTTGACGATGACTTCATGAATTTTGGCCTAGGGATGGTCATAGCCAGCCTGTCGCCGTGGACAAGCCCTGGACGTACTGTGACAGGAGCCTCCGAGTCGCATACTCAGGCTGCATCGGGCGCCGACACCGCGGAAGGCACCTTCCTCGCCGTGTTCTAGGGAGAGCAATTGATGTACGTGGATATCTACTGCTCGGGAGGAACACTCCGCGGACGGTCGCCATACGCAACGTGTTCATCGCGCCGGAGCACCGCAAGCGTGGGCTCGTACCTGAGCCTGCAGCGGCGAGGATTTACGCGCGCTGTGGGTTCGTAATCGACCCGGATGCGAGGGACTCGGTTACAGGGAGGAGCCTTTGTTATGTACAGGAGCTGAGAGATGTTACGATGGCATCTTCCTGACACTTAGTACCTCTGAGTCTATTGCCCTTGTCCATTGTGATTCTTGAACACGTACCAGCGGCACCGATGAGTACGAGCATGTAAGTGCCGGATCTACATTGCTTACTGCCAACTGATTGCTGCTTAGATCGACTTAATGAAGCTGTTCTCTACGGTCATACTTGCTGGGGCGGTCTTCCGAGGTTGAATTGATGGAGGTTGGTAGACACGTGTTCCCGCTTATGGGCGCCTATGTTACAGTACCGAAGCAACTTGGTGTCGACCGACGACCTATTCTCTTGCATTTTGAAGGTGACCCTTCGTTTTCCGTCCTTGCATCCGCGTCTTCTGTCGTGAAGAAAGCAGCTATAGCCAAAATCTTCTGCGACGACTCCAGTTATGGTCCATATTCCCGAGTGAGATAGGAGATCCCGCTCACGGTACTGGTAGCTGTACGACATTTCGACAATGTGCGGCAACGACGGGTCGATTGGTGTCGGATGCATATGGTATGTGGCTTCTCCATGCCGCTTCACGCTGTCTGAGCCTGCTTCCCAGTAGAGTAGACAACTGCACAATCTCGGTCATGCGCACGACACGGTATGTATCGCTTCTATCTCTGCGGGCATGTCACAGCATGTGGTATCAACGGGCGTCGCGGCCACCTTCGATGCGGTGGTCATAATGGGTCCATGTGGCCGGGCGCGACGTCATTGTAACGAGGCGAGTCGGCGGGTTTCATATCCATATGCTCTGTTTGCACGAAGTCGCAACGCTTGGTTGCAGTACCGACAAGTCTCTTAGGCTCGAGCTTCTGCTATCTACTGGCATTTACGATGCTCCCCAGCATGCGGAGGTGCACCGGGTAGCCTTGTGCGCGTAAGTAGTCTCGGGAACCCCGAGACTCATGCCATGCAAGGACCATCTGCTCCTTATCGTAACTGATGATGTGGGCAGTGCAGCAAGTACTTGCATAGCAGTGCTCCCCGTTGTCATGCCCAAGTGTTATGATACAGCATATTGTGTTCCCTGCGCATGACCGCCCATGGTCTTTTCCGACGGGTCGGTTTGTAATGACGTTCAATTCACACTGGCTCTACAAGGTGTTTGCCATCGCACCAATCCGTCGTACTTTGTATTCGTCTACAGCTCCCCATGAGGTCGATCAGTTTTACGGACGGGGACCCGAGGATGCAAGATAACAAGTTCACGAGGTCGGCACCGGGATCTCCGAACAGGTCGTCATCTCTTCCCGACCTTACCTGGTATAGCAAACGCACGAGTAAGCTGGCGTTCGGTTGATCGGCTAAAGGGAGGGGTGCGCAATCGTGCGGGGGATTGACTTCTGCGTCACAAGGATACAGCAGCGTCTCGATAGCGGATCATGGGCATCCCCACGCAAGGCCCGCCTCCAACCCGCCTCACCGCCGGATTGCACGCTAGACGTTCTTCCCGCCGCTTCGACCACGCTATTGTGGAGCGACTTCCATGCCGCATCTGGATCGGGAAGGTCCCTGCACCGGGCGCTGGCGGTGTGTAACACACGGGACGTGAGGTATGCACAAGGGCTCACTTCCGTTCTCATTTCATCATCCTGAAGCATGATCAGCGAGTTGCAGGATCTCCCTGGACACGGCACAAGCATGCTATACCACCTGCGATGGCTTCTCAGCCAACATGGCGGTGGTCCCCGTCATATGGACTGTTCGGAAGGACATGTGCGCCGCGAAGGCCTTGCTTCTTCATGACGCGGAAGCCGGGGATGCATATAAGCCTCTGGGCTGAATGCTGAACGGCAGGTCGCCTCGTTCGTACCTTCTCCGGTCTTTCCCCTACAGCCTTCAGCTCCTCAGTTCAACAATCATGTTCCCCAAGGCAGCTCTGCTCACCCTCGCTCTTGCGTTCGTCGCTTCCGCTTCGCCGGTCGCGAAGGATACCCAGAACGGAATCCGCATTCCCATTCACAAGCGTAGCTCGGTGACCAAGGCTGATGGCACGTTCGACCGCGAGGCTGCCATTCGGCAGAAGGTCAAGGTGCAGAAGTACGCGGCTTTTACTATTCTTCCGCTCAGCGACGCACGTGCTCACGTGCTCTCTGTGTCTACTAGCAAGCACCGTCAGAACCTGATGAACATCGACAAGAACGTCGGTCTGGAGAACTTCAACCAGGGCGCACACATCCCCGAGTTGGCTGTCCTGCCCCCTTCTCTTCAGAAGCGCCAGGGCGAGTCCCTTTCGGACGAGCAGAACAATGAGGAGTGGACGGGCACCGTGTCCATTGGCACGCCCGCGCAGGATTTTACCATCGACTTCGATACTGGTTCTGCTGATCTCTGGATCCCGTCCTCCGACTGCTCCGGCTGCCAGGCGAAGAGCTCATACGATGCATCCAAGTCCTCGACGAGCAAGGAGCAGAGCGGTAACTTCCAGATCCAATACGGTGACGGTTCTACCGCCTCTGGCCCCATCTACTCCGATACCGGTATGTCTGCGTGGTCGGAGTTTGCTGCCTGTACTTACGGTGGTGTGCTATTAGTCAGCGTTTCCGGTGTGTCGGTTACTGGCCAGTATCTGTCTGCTGTCAACAGCGAGAGCGGCAACTTGGTCGGTGGGCCGAACGACGGTCTGATGGGCATGGCCTTCCCTACCATCTCTCAGCTCAAATCGGTAGGTCGGAGGTGATCGGTTTCGTTGTCCCGACGCTGATGCAACGAAAAACAGGACCCGTACTTTTGGACTGCTGTTGACCAGAAGGCCGTGAAAGAGGGCGTGTTCGCCTTCAAGCTCTCGACCAGTGGCTCCGAGCTCTACATCGGGGGCACGGACAACTCGATGTACTCTGGTGACATCGAGTACCACGACCTCTCTTCTTCGGCGCAGGGCTTCTGGCAGATCAGTGGTGCGAGTGCGCTGGTCAACAACAACGCCACGGTTTCGGACTTCGACACCATCATTGACTCCGGTGAGCATTTCGGGACAGTGCTCAGCATAGAATACCTGAGCTCACCTGGCCTTGTGCGCAGGCACCACGATCATGTACGGCCCGCCCGATGCCGTGTCGCAGTTCTACGCTGCCATTGACGGTTCGTCCGAGTACGACTCGCAGAACGGATACTACTCCATTCCCTGCGACTCCATCCCGACCATCGCCTTCTCGTGGGGTGGCAACAACTGGGAGATCTCCTCGGACGTGTAAGGGTTCTACCATTCCTGGTTCTGCCTAGATTGACCGTCGATATGCACAGCTTCAACCTCGGTACTGCCTCCGACGGTAACTGCCAAGGTGCTCTTGCTGCTCAGGACCTCGGTCTCGGTGATAACGTTTGGCTCCTTGGTGACTCGTACGTGGTCGTCGGTTTCGGTGTCCATGAATGACAGCTGATCTCCAATAGGCTCATGAGGAACGTCTACACCGCGTTCTCTGTCGACAACAACGCCGTCGGCTTCGCTAAGCTCTCGTAAAAAATGTCTCGACGAGTGTAAGACGGGGCCATTGACTTTGTATCAAATTTGTACGCTCATTGACACTGCACGTCGCAGTAGACCGTTGTATCTGTCATTACAGTGTGTAATATATGTTGCTTGGGCATTTCTCACCATGCAAGTCTGATTCCCCGCGGTCGGAACGGTGCCACAGTGATGCGAGTAGTGGCCTGGATGATCGGGGAACGCTGATCCTTATTGACATGAGCGTGCGTTGGCCCGTCTGCTTCCATTCGCAACGTTGAATGTTGGGTAAATTGATTACTTAGAGGGTTTTGTGTGTCCTGACACTGAAATTGGTTTGCGTGTGCGTCGAGCCGATGAACCCCGCTTCATCGGGCAATGCCTGTTGATGAAACAAGCAATCAAATTTGAATTCATGGTATTCGTGTTATTGGCGAGTTGCTTCATTCACTTGGTAGTGACGTACACTTCCTAATCGACTTCCACAGGTATTTTACAGTGGTTCAATGGCCCCGGATGGCACTGATGTCAGCCTCTGGAGTCTGGTATATGGTGGCAATCACGACGAGGTTCGACTGCAACTGATGCCTGTCCTATGTTAAGGTCCGTTCAGTGTGCATAGTCTATTCGAGACATGGCTGACGGTAACGAGATGACCTCCCGACCTTCCTAGATGTGATCGTCTCCCCGCGTTTCGCGGATTCCAGTTCGAACAGCCTATGTAAGTCGTGTGAGTCAGTCCACTGGACAGCGCAATGGAAGCTGCTGCATCGACGTCAAGGACACACGGATCTTTGTGCTCACCATACCGACTGTTCTCCGCGATGCTGTAGCAGTAGTCGGTACGGCAATGGTCGGCAAGGGAATTGAGGAGAAGTGGGATTTCCTCTAGCAGCAAACGCCGTCATTACCATGCCCCTTCCTACGAGAATGACATCTCGCATGTCTACTCGTATCGGTGCGGGAGCTACGATTTTTGATCCAAGCTTACGGACATGTCCGTGGCTCAATCATTCCGATTCTCCACCGATGTTGGGCCCCTCCCATACGAAGCACTATATCCATGCAATGGTGAGCGCATCTTACCTAGGGATATGAAATTACAACGCCTTCTCACAAGGTACGTAGCTTGCAAATTGTCCGTGGCCTGAACGAAGCTGGTGCCGCAAATAAATTTCTTGGCACCAGAAAGCGAAGGCTAGTGTCGTACTGAAACTGATAGACACAACGTGGAGCATCTTCGCATTGGTCAGTGCTTCAGGAACATGATATCGGGAGTATATAACTTGAAAGAGTTCAACAGACTATCATTGCTCACCGCGATGTCCCACCCTCCGATGCGGAGGCCACCGATCTTTCCTATCACAGAAGCACAGCTGGTCTCGCTCTTCATGCAAAGCTTCGCCTTCGGGGTACACGCGCTGGTCTTCGCGGTTTGCATGCACAGGTGGTTTTGCCGTTTTCAGATCGCGGGGCTCGGCACGAAGTCCTGGCCCTGGATGGTCGTGGCTACTAGCTTGTTCATCCTCGGAGGAGTGGACGTGTCGCTGAACTTATATGATAACATAATTGCGTTCGTCTTCTTCAAGAGGCCCGGCGGTGCTGACTTGCAATTCGAAACGATATCGAACTGGATCAATATCGTCAGGGTGAGTGGACTCACCGTATTTTCACCTCTTCCTGAGAGCCTGACTGTGGGGCACCAGAGTGTCTTGTACTTCCTTGTCGCGATGCTCTCCGATGCAGCTCTGGTAAAAATCAATAAACCTTTTGACATCATGATCTCCATTGACGATGACCTGTCGTGACCAGATCTATCGTTGCTGGATTGTGTATGCTCACTGGAAGCCTCGCTGGGCCGTCATCGTCCTGCCCACCCTCCTGTGGCTGGGTGCGATCGTCTGTGCGACCGTAGACGTTTACTACGTGTCCACCCTGCACAAGTTAGCAACGATACCACACGAGAAAACTCTCCGACCATACCTATTTGCAACCTACTTGATGTCGCTCCTTTTGAACTTCCTGGTCACTGGTACGTGCTACAAGCCAATCGCCGCACTCACTACGCAGTCTAACGTCCATCAAACTAGGGTTGATCGTGTATCGAATGCGGGCGCTGAGCAAGCAGACTTCGTCGTTCATAAGGCAGCAGCGTTGGAACCGTCTCAAAACCGTCAGCCGCATCTTCATGGAGTCCGCGCTCATGTACACTCTGTCCGTCGTGATCAGCGCCGTGATGGAGATGATCAGCAACGATGCGTTCTACGGCACCACCGACGTCGTAAGTTATAGGGTATGCTGAGACATGCTTGTCGTGTTGACCCATTCAACCATTGTCAGAGCGTAGAACTTGCAGGCATCGCCTTTGACCTCATCATCATCCGGCTCTGGACAGAGAATACGCGTGAAGAAAGCCGCACCATCACGGAATCTTTCATCATGGAGCCACCTCCCGCTCGACCACGCCTCAACTCCCTGGGACACTATCAACTCCGCTTTCCCCCGCCGCCGAGTCGCGTTAGCTTCGCCCACTCCGAACGTGGTAGCGTCCACACTAATATCAGCAAGGTGAGGAGGATATAGGAACACGGTGAGTCCCGCCTGTTATATCACGAATAGATGGTGGCTCAGTTCCCGGGTCCAAATCAGCCTGTCCGGACAATCTCTGTACCTCTATCCGTATCTTGGAGTGTATGAATCTGCAACGGAAATGGCGGACATTAGCAACTTGGACACTGAACACTCGGACACTCAAAGGACTGGCTACGGAATGAACAATGTACGTGGGTGCGGATATGCAGATGTAAGGCTTGAATTTCTTGAGATACACATTTGGCTATGTTCTGTTCAGCATGTATCAGTTAGCACAGACGTCAATGCACACAAAATGTTCCCATCATGGCGAGATGGATGGCAACAAGTCCGTGCCCCAGTTGTGCCCCAAGAAAGTCTCAAGAAAGGTATGCTCCATGATATATGCTACAAAACGTCGGTGGCTGCGTATGTGACCGTCCCAAGAAGAATAGGAATACCAGACCAACCGGGGATGGCATGCGACACTCGAAGCTCAGAAGATGAATGAGTCGCCATCAGGGTTGCTCCCATTCCCTTCGCCCGACTTGTCTGTGCGCACTTTCTTGGCCCAGCGTAAGCCGCATGCGTTGCAAAGGGTCTTAGGTCCCCCAGGACCCTGAAACGACACGCATGATCAGTTCCCACATAACAGTCACGCGTGTATAAGACGAACCTTGCGCCATTCTGGCGAGTCCGTGCGACCACAAGTCTGGCAGACGTGGTGCTCTGGTGCGGTGAACGGCCGTTTGGCCTAGAAAGGCTCAAGGCAACGTTCAGACATTGTGGAACGTCACAGTGCATACCTTCTTTCTGGATCCATTTGGATCCGTACCGTCGTCGTCTGCGTCGTCTTGCACTTGACTGTCTAGGCTAGTGTTACCAACTGGGGTGTCACCGTAGCCGCTATAGTAGCCGTTTTCGGTGCGTTGAGCGACCTGCTGCGTGAACCGACTGCCAGGGGAAGTCGACGAGGGCGCGGGGGAGGATGATGGATACATCACGTTCAAAGCTTTGGCCTGTGCGCGAAGATGAGTGACGCGCTGTTCTAGCCGTTCGTTCTCCATCTTGAGCTCCAGGAACGTGTTCACCCTGTGGACGGATTCAGTGACAGCTACTGACCCGCTGTACGCAGATACTCACATTGCAGTGTTCCGGCTTGGGTAGGGCTTGGCCGCAGCGAAGAAGCACCTGAACTCGCCCGAGTCGGAGAAGTAATGCGGTTTGCCGGTAATTTCGAAGAGCACCTCGCGAGGACGCGATGAATAGTCGCTTGCCATGTAGAACTCGTTCTTGCATTGCAGACGCGCATAGGCGAGGAGCGAACTCTTCGTCTGCATGCTCTCCTGGAACTGACTGCGGAAGCTGGAGCGGTCGTCGACTGATACATGCAACAGGTCAGACGCGACGGTCGTGGGTTCGCATATACAACTAACCGTTCATAAGGTCCGCAATGTCACCGTCTACCAACTCCTCGTCCTTCCATCCGAGTAGTTCTTCTACCGCCGCACCACAATACCAGACCTTGCAGGTGGGCGACAGGACGAGAACAATCGCCTCGCGTAGCTCCGTAACCAGCAGGTCTGCCCACCGTTTCCGCCTCGTAAACTCAAATCCCTGGCCTTCTCGCGGCTTCGCGCTGGAGTTCGAGTGCGTGTTTGCATTCGCGTTCGCATCGCGGTTGGACGCGGTCAAGTCGCGGTTGGACGAGCTGGGCGTGCTACTGGAGGATGTGATGGCATGCTGGGGCATGGCCTCCGCGAGTGACATGGTGGGGTGTTGTGAAGAGAGTGCGAACGGGTTGCATGGACATCTTGAATAGGACGAAGACAGAGTTATGTCAAGGCTTTACGGCTTTACGAAAAAGTGCGACAGAAACGGGACCAGCTGTGGCGGGGGCGCTTAACCTTCCTGTACTTCCACTTGCCTGATTGGGCGACAGTATGTAGCGCGTGCTGCCATTGGCTCATCAGGCACCTCGCCATTTGAATCGCGACGCAGAAAATGGACACAACGTATCTTTGACTTAGGGGAGACGGCATCGCAGCTCGGGGACATGGCTGCATGTCGGGTGCTGTTGCGGCTCGAGCACTGTACCAGGGCATATGTAAATGGAGCATCAGGATTAGACGTTACGTCTACGAGGTTAAGTGGCAGTTTGCATCTCACTTTGTACATAAAAGTCGAGATGCCCGCAGCAGACTAGGTTCCATGGATTGAGCTCAGGCTCAGGCTCGATGGAGACTCCGAGCCCAGCGGGCGGGGGGTTCCATAGCAGTCGATATTACATGATATTAGCACACAGTTCCTCCTGTCTGTGCCGTAACACTCCTGAGATTGACAGGATCATTTATCGGTAATGAGTTACCCTGCGATCGTTGAACATTGCTGCCAAGCGGCGAGGCTCCACACTAGACACGCGTTGCGATATCCTAGCCTAGAGGGGACAAATACAAATGTCTCCTGTGACCAGTATATGTACCTCGACGTCGAGGGCGTGTACTGTAGTCACTAACGGAAGATTGTGCCAAGGGATGCATGGCTCCCCGGGGTCGAGATCAATGTTAGTTGTACGTGCTCAAGGTACGGCGAGATGGTACACTTCCAGGACCATATCATTCCTTGTCGGTGGAAGGCTCCGATCGATAGGTGCAGTCGAACCACATCGAAGGTTAGACTGTAACGGCACAGGGACAGCAACTGAT
>NW_025955541.1:0-21584 GCF_022376445.1 Fomitopsis serialis
ACCACGATGGTGGTGCCATGACCCTGACCCTCTGTTTTGTAACCACAGACTTCTCTCCATGGAATGGAGACTTCTTATCCCCAGGTTCCTAATTGAAATACCGTGTCCTGGGCGCACTGTGCGTTCTCGTTCTTCGAAATTCACCGTGACCTATAGACGGGGTCAGACAAGGCACGGCTCTTTGTCTATCACCATGCCAATAGGTAGGGACGGTGGTGGGTGGGCTAAACACGCGGCAAGCTCGGCGAATTGGCTATGAATTCCTCTTGTGGGTCAAAAATGAGCGGACACAAAGTGGGCTACACGAGTAGTTGGTTTCTGCGGTCGTGTCTTTTGATGACGATCTATCAGTTTCCGTTGAGTTCTAATTTCATTGCCCGAAGGTTCTATACGACTCGAACGCCCGTCTGATAGAATTCTGCGCTTGATGCGTAAGCGCGATTCGGACATCTACAGAGGCGTGCTCGAAGGATAACTGCGGCAATGTAGTGGTGCGAGTACGCTGCGGTGCAAATCCTCGAGAACCGACGATCCGCGGCGCGCAGTACGCAGCGCACCTCGACGTTGTAGTAGTGGGTCCGAGCAGTGGAGAAAGCCCGGTCCTTCGGCAAAATTTGCCCGTGACTCAGTACACAAGAGTGGCCCATCTAATCGGCACACACATACGTGCATATGTGGTGATGATGAGGAATGTTGCCGGCACATATGCATTGCTCAGCGGTCTGAGGTGCGTCTTTTGGCTTGACTCGCTGAGTTGGTTGGTGCTTACTCAACAAACTCTTAGGATGCACAGCGATTCTTGCGGTAGCTCGTCGGAATAGCTGTCAAGTGCGGAGCCGGCTACGCCTCTCGACTCGAGTCATACGGATAGGAAGCCCAGATAATTCAATCTTGTGTGAGTGTCGAATTTACACAGCCTCCGGTCAGAGTGGGCGCCTCCCGCTACTATCAAAACCACCAAGGCATTTGACAGATCCGCGATGCCCTCCACCGTAACTATTCGTCGACTCATCAATCCAGTTAGCGCCTCATCAATACCTGCGAGTTCGTAGTTTGACAAAGCTAGTCCTCCGGTGCATGTGTCTTCATGCAGCCATTCCGTCGCAGGATGCGATGCGCCTGCCTGTACGTCCCACCAGTTACTCTCATATACTTGATTTACCTTGATGAATGTGATGAACTGACTGTGATTGCACAGACCGACTCGATATGGGGAAAAACAAATCCACCTCTACCGGCTGGCAGACCACAAGCACGGCCACTGCACGCCGTTCTGGTCAGCTGCCTCAAGAACACCTTCCTGCAGTACGGCATCCGAGCGGCAGCGAGTCTCGTGCAAGCAGTAGCGAGGATACGGACCAGGGTATGTGCTTGTACAATTTGCTGGCAAAACGGGCAAGCCTAGGCCGTAAAACGGACGGTTCAACGGTCATCTACCCGACAGCAACCCCACCAAAACGGTCGAGAGCAAGGACCGGGCCGCTGTGCGCCCTCCATGCTGGATACTCGTGTGCACAGCCCCGTCAGTCGCGCCGCGTACACGCTGCTGTCTGACGCCGCTCCTTGTTTCCCAATTGCAATACGGCCTCAATAGGAAGGATCCACTGGGGCGGAAGAACATCACAGTATGTGGCACACGGCCTTGTGTCAGCCGGCCGTTCCCCCCGATTCAGTCGTCTGGGGGCGACCCTCTGGCGCAGACGGCCCGAGCATCGTATTTTGGGGACTCAGTTTCAGTCCTGAGCCACTTCATCGAGTTACCCAAGACGTAACGGAGCTATCGATTGGTTGGTGAATGTAGCACATATCATTGGACTGGCTGATCTACCTTGCAATAAAGCGCAACAGTCACGACGTGGCACCTTCATTGAGCAGCTCGACAACCCCGCGAGTTGTACTATCCCTGAGGCCAGTAACAATCACAGCTTCATACTTTCTCGGCGTGTGAGGATATGACCCACTAATTCATCATTCATGTGCAAGGAGACATGCAGCCGAGGTCGCCGCTGTACAGGTATCACGACAACGAATCTGTCAAGCATCCGTGACTTCTTCCAGTGCGTGCCCGCAAGTACTATTATAGCTGCCTTAATACTAGTAGCGCACGCTGGCGAGTCGCAGACTGACGTATGGGATGAATAATTTGGAACCTTTCTTACAGAGCAATAACGCACGAAGTCTGCAATCATCAATGTCCGAATCGGAGGATTCATATAAGTACGTGTTGCGTGCGCAGGTCCAGTCGATGGTCCGAGTTGTCGTCTCCACCGGAATGAAGCGAGACACTGTCCTGGCTGTGACCCTCGTCCCAAAACAACTGACCGCATGCAGCTCCAGGTCTGTACGAGGTGTTTCTCGCACGGCGACGATTTTTGTTACCTCTTGGCTAGTAACTCCCACTATAGAACTACTAGTACTGTGTTCTCCCATGGGTGACTCTCCGAATCATGATGCTCTTTGTGTCTTGCATATGCAGGAGATGGCAGACAGTCTGCTTGCAGTGAATTGAGCAGCTGTAATAATGTTGGACGACTACATGCAACCCAGCGGATGTCGTTGGACTTGATGCGCAGCCTGACTGAAATGGCCCTCTGGCAGGCTCTGCTGATTCGACTCGAAAGCTGAAGAAATCCGTATTTGGAAGATACTTAGATACTTTTTGTACAGTACCCCACAACTCGCAGCTTTCAGATGCAACCCGCTTCACACAATTTATACACAAGATACTGATGCTCTATGTGATTGAGCTAGGCTGGCAATGAGAGCAAACAGCTTAGGGCAAGGTATAGCTATGGCTGAAGTAACTTCAAGTTAGCGACTCGGACGGGCGTCTCAGACCACGGCCTGCGCCACCGGCTGCCACTGCCGCCAGTGAGCGCCATTACAGCAGATTCGGAAAACCTTGTCTGACGCGCCCCCGGCGGCCGCGCGTGAGAAAATTCAAATAAATCAGTCTAGGAATCACGATACACGTACCGTAACCACTGTAGAACACCATGTACACCCTGTTACAGGTTCGGGGCGTATGTGGCATGTCTGTCGAAGGCAAGTCGAGGGTCTTTTGAAGGTTGTGCGATGGTCGACGTGGCGGGCGCTAACGCCGACTCCCCGGGGAGCAAGTAACCATGTCTCCCAGTCATCACGCATACTCTCCGGGTCATAGTGAGTACCCACAGCGGTGTTCTGCAGTGGATGCTCCCCGGGGAGTCGGTGTTAGCGCCCGCCACGTCGACCATCGCACAACCTTCAAAAGACCCTCGACTTGCCTTCGACAGACATGCCACATACGCCCCGAACCTGTAACAGGGTGTACATGGTGTTCTACAGTGGTTACGGTACGTGTATCGTGATTCCTAGACTTTTCCGCATTTTCGTGATTTTCTTGATTTATTTGAATTTTCTCACGCGCGGGGACGCGTCGGACAAGGTTTTCCGAATCTGCTGTACCTACACTGAGACTGGTTTGTTTTGCAGAACCGTTCCTTGACCATTTCTCTACTCACTTCTCGAGATCTACTCTCACAACCCAACATCTTATTGATACCCGCGAGTTTGCCTGAGGACGTCGCACGACAGCAAAGATGGACCTCAACGATCTGCACCCGCCCGACGACTACAGCCACAGGTTCTTCATTTGGCATGAGTGGATCCAGGTTTCCGATATCTCGTTGTCTTTGCTTCCCAAATGTCACTAAATATGGAGCTCTTTTTAGGCAAACGGGCCTCTCACAAATGAGAACGTCTTTGACTACTTTGCTACTTCGATGTTCTACGACAAGCAAAGCAATAACCAGGTACTACGCATGCAGACCATGCATACCGGCGTGCCTCTGGAGAATGAGGCGGAGGAGTTGCGGTTGGTATGACACTTACAGCAGTCTTCCATTGGCTAAGTTCTATATGAAGGCGATTCACGGGTATTGAGTTCGCTCTGGTTCATTCTCAACCACCTGGTCTCTTCACTATTCACAAGCGCGAACGGCTATCGCCAGACGAAGGTATACTTGACGTCCATGAGACGTTGGGCTCATTTCACTGATCGCGACGCACCCCAGTTCGACCATTGGCGGCCTATTTCATCATGAACAATCGGATCTATCAGTCTCCAGACGTCTACAATCTGGTTTCCAACCGCCTGGTTGGTGCGACCATTGCCATCTGCGCCATATTGAACTAACACACTGCTGCTCAGCTTACCTCATTGCAAGCACTGCAAACCTCGCTGGACATCCTGCGTTCCCGCAGACCGAGCTATACTCCTCGAACCGGATTTGTCTGGCCGATCGTCGAGGCGTCCGATCCGTTGAAACGGGCAGCAGAAAGTAATGATGAACGTGCGGCCACTCAAAGCACCGAACCCCAATCGCAAGATCAGGAGCTCTCTTCATCGCAGTCCAAACGTATCAAGCCCTCAGCGAACCCTCGGCATCAGAACACACTACTGCTTGTCAATGCCATACGGACGACTGCACTGCACGCGACAGAATCCTTCACGTTGCCTACCGCCGAACCTCCTGACAGCGCACAGGCCGCACCTGGAAGTCAAACCCCTGGTGCCGGTCCTGGTCCCACGCCAGCGGCGAGAAGTGCCGCAGCCACCCCGGCGCCCGCAACGAGGGGAGCGACGCCGATCGGTAATAAGAGAGCGGGCTCGCCGCTGGAGAGGGAGCCTACAAAAGGGCAACCAGGGGCTGGAAAGAAGAAGAAAAGGAGTAGGTCGATATGCATAGCTCATTGTGAGCCGCGAGCGTTGATGACTGTCCTGTGTTAGGAACTGCCACCGCAAGCAGCACCTCATAATAGGTTGGTGCGTATTCGATCCGCTCATAGGGACCGGACATCGCTGCGAATACCTACACGTTGCCTCCGGATCTCGCGTCTTATAGTACGATCGTCGGACACACTGCAGGGGATTCTGACAACTTCGACCCTCCTGTCGAAGGGAGGCAAGGCATCGGGTGTAATTTGGTTCTTTTGTGACACGAAGGAACCAGTCATCAGCGCACTTTAATGTGGGCTCAGATCGTGCTAAATTGCGAGCGACGGACTGCATTCTGAAACGCGACCTCGTGTAAACCAGTCATAAGGACAATGTTGCGAACATACGACTTATGCAGATCTCTGTACTTGTACATCCATAGCTTCGAATAGGGTGAGTCTTCGTCGGGGCTTACTTTGTGCCTACACCCGCTAGCCTCTCTGTCAACCAACCAAGACTAGGCAAGCCACTGCCTCTCGACCCTCCCCGGCGACGCCGGTACCTAATGATAGCGGGTTGGCAGACGCGAACGACTCTTTCCGTGCTTTTGCCGCTTTTTGAACTTTGTAGCGTGTCAGATGCTGGGACAGGCCATGCTTCACTGCATGAGAAGGACACACACCTTGGTGATCAATCTCTTCTACATTCGTCTCAAGCACTAAGCCGCCCTGGATAACCTCGGAAAGGATATGGTGGACCTATGCGCCGTAAGATGATTGGACTGTACAAACCGCTAGAAGGCATGCTGACCTCATCGAAGTGGAAGACGAGGTCGAGCTCGCACACATTCTCAAAAGTTCTGTCCAAAGACTCCACGAAGACCTGTTCAATTCTCAGCACTGTGTGTACAATCCAGGCATTACGAGATGGCTTTACCTGTATAAGGTCCAAGACGCCTAGCTCGCTCTCCGCACTATCCACGACGAAGACGAAGTAGAGTGTTGCATAATTCCGGTACACGACCCTTAGCTTCTCGCCGTCTGCGTCCTGGGCCGTCAAGAAGCTCTCGAGTTCTGGTGCGTCTAGGAAGTTGCAAAGGCCGGGCGCACGCGTGGACACAAGGGAGAAGATCTTGTGCACAAGTGTTTGTGACGAGCGATGCAATGATGAGTAGAATTTGCTCAAGCGAGGCACGCCTGAAGTGTTGACTACGACAGACGGTGAGTAAAGGTGAGAGTGCAGGAATGCGGAAGCGAACAGATGAGCACCGCGTGGATCATATTCCGCCCTTTTGTAGATAACCGTGGCTATCCCTCCGAGCTAAAGCAAGCTTAGGGCCGCGAGCAGCAGGAGACAGACGTATCGTCTTCGTGTAAGCTATGGGCAGCGTGGACCGAGGGTGGTAGCATCGTGCGCTGGATTAGGAGACTGTGGCTTGCAGTCGCGCGTGTGGCGCACGATCGCTTCACTAAGCGCCCATCGGTCGGACTTGAACGTTTTCAACATAGTTCGTCGTTCAAATGTTTCTCCCAGACATCGTCGCGATACTTCAGTTGCTGTGTGACTCGATGTAGTATAATAATACTACAGCAATCATACTGAACCCAAATCGAATCTGTCGGACCTCTGGCCATGGTAGTATTTACTCTGACTCGGTAATACGCCGAGCGGCTGTGATTCCAACTGCTGTCGACGAGTTCGAAACAGTGAACGTTGTTGTGACATAGTCGATTGAAAGACAACGCTGCTTAGCTATGACCAAAACATATTCGATCTGATGGCTCACATTTCGCGCATGCAAATTATGTGAATGGATATGATCCCCCTACATCCCGGCAAGTCTTGTACACACAGAGCGTTGTACAGACCTCGTTCCCTAAGGCACCCGTGAACATGCATATGCAGAGCCCTAGCTTTGCTCCGAGTGATGGACTCCATCTATGAGAGCTGTCGAACGGTTGACATGATACAATTACAGCGAGATCGGAACAACTTTCAAGGACGTCCTATCAATCGCGCGCGAAGGACTCATCTTTGAGATGGAACACTCGATACGCCAATTATAGATGAGGCACCAACCGCTGTCCAGCAACGTTGATGCAGATGTCGTCAAACGAATCAAAGTCATGACAGCAATTGGCAATGCAGAAGACTCTGAATATCATCAACTCATACCACGCAGAGGGAGGACCCACTATAGTAGAGCAGCTTGGACACATGGGTGCAGCATTGTACAACTTATAGAAATTTGACATTCAACGTGGTTAATCAACAGGGTTCGCGTCTGCTTGACCGCAACTGCAGATTCGATACTTAGAATTCCCCGCGCGTAGGTACACAGAGATGCTAACAACAGAAAAAGATAGCAATGTTTAATTGGCAATCTTTGAAACAGCGCGCAGAGACTCACGTTTAACTTCGAAGCGTGCAGTCGCCTATGTAGCATTGTCCGGCAATTATATCCATACCTACGCCACACGTCAGCACTGCTCACTCTACTAGAGTCAACTAGGAACCCCTCAACAGACTCACCAACAATTTTCCATCTCAGGCGCGCCACCTAGCAGAACGCAAACCAACAGTCAGCATCTTCCCCGGTCCCCATGCTCAGACTCCCGGCGGAACGCACCTTCTCGCTTCTTCGCGTACCACCACCGCCACAGCCTTTCTTTGAACAGCTCGCGTACGCAGTCGAGACAGTACCACCCGTCCCTCGTCCACGTCCCCCCGCCATCCACGTCGGTCTCGATCATCTCCTCCATCAGCTTCGTGATTATCTCGTCTGCCTCCGCCCTACATGTGCCTCTAAAATAGTGCTCAGAGCCAAGGCGTTGGAGCAGCGGTGTCGTCTCGATGTCGTTCCGTGGAAGATGTCCTGGGAGCAGCGTTGTGAACTCAAAGAGCGAGATAAATCCACGGATGAGGGGCCAGTCTGGTTGGTACATGCCATTAGCGGGCGTGGAAATACCACCGCATAGGACGGCTTACTGGTCGCTCCCCAGAGGTCAATTCCCCTCACGGCATGGCATCGATCACCTGTGGGTATGCATACAACATTGACTGACGAACGAAGGAGAGATGGATGGGAGAGCTTACAGCTGTCATTTGCCCCGACGACTTCTCTAGTGATTGCGTCGGCAAGCCTGTCGTCTCGAGTTTTCTGGTTGAGACCCAAGCGTGTCACGGCCCGCTCAAAAGACGTCCAAAAGAGTCCTGAGTCCTGAGGTTGGGTTATGGCCAGCTTCTCAAAATCCTCCATAATTGATCCGGGGCCCAGGCATGAGTGATCCAGATGCCAGTTCGCTGCGAATTTAGCGTGTTAGTTCCATAAGCAAACAGGAACCGCAGGACGCGAACAACTCACGTATCATAGGGTGATTATGCGCCGCATTCGCAGCTGTGTAGTTGCACTCGTGCATCTCGGCGCAGAACGCAGCAGCAGCGCCCACCTCAAATAGATCGTCTGCAGGTAGCAACTCGAGGAACTCGTCTGCTGCTCGCTGCCGCGCAGCCTGACGGTCATCGTAGCGGTAATCGTCGCGGTCATCGTCTTCCGACGGGGCATAGCATTCGCAGAAAAGCCAAAAACGGTACATCCCTCGCTTGAAGGGCAATGCTTCGTCGGGTGTAAGCCGACTTGCAGAGGACATGCGGTCCTTGTGCCTGCAGATGGCTCAACATCGCGAATTCGAAGGGTTCGTTAACGAAAGTAGATACTACCTCCTGCTATATATGTGTTGCATCGAGCGAATTACCTCGCCATGTTCCTCCAACAATTGCGCTTCCTCACGAGTCAATGGCACTGCTAGCATCTCCCCTTCTGGAGGTTCCTGAGGGACCACGATTTCGTTCTCATCCTCATCTTCGGGCTCGGTTTCATCATCTTCGAGGTTACCCTTGATGACTTTCCGCACTAGTCTCAGAGCAGCAGGCAACACCCCGGGGTGGCCACATGCAGTCTCTGCGATCTTCCTCGTGATAGACTTTGGATGCGCATCGAGGATGCCGTAGAGTTGCTTGGAGGTACGGATGGTGGCCGCGAGCGTCTTGAAATCCGGCAGTCGTCTGAGAATCTGGTCGAGTACATCTTCACTGAGTCTGGAGAACGACATCACACGGGTGTTCGAGCTGAAAGGCACTGCATTCGACATGGCGGTCCAGAGTGATGGCCCCTAACGAGGGGCGGGTCTTATGTGTGTGGCGGTACCGTGTCTACTGCCGCATTGGGCGGCTCTGTCGGGGCCGAGACGGAGGTAAGAACAGAGATATAGTTAACCGTGGGATAAGGGTGATAATGTGGGCGTTTCACGTGCGGATGGCTGCCAGATTAAGGCATGCTGACGGGATATGGTTGCTTGGCAGGCTGATATAGCGGCGATATGCCTATTTCTGGAGTGAGACGCGTAATTCCCGGACGCAGGTGGACGAGCCAAGCCAGTCTGCTGTGCGCGGTGGGGCCGCTGCTGGTTCGCTCTCTTCGGTGCAGTGTACGCGCCGACGCAGGCGTACACGGGTGTGGGAACAGGGAGGGCGTGGCGGAAGAGGGAGAGCTGGCATTTTTGGAGGCGAAGGGAGACAGCTTGGCACTGGGGCGGCCGCGAGGTGACGGGTGCGAGGAGAAGGGGACGCGCTGATTGGCGGGCGGGGAGCTTGGGATGTTCTTGGAGGGGGGCGCCTGGGGCGTTGCGGGACCGGGCGATGCTTGGCACTCCCCGATTTGGGATCCCAGTCCTAAGAATGGCCCACACGTGATGCCAAGCCAGCCCGCAATTATAGCCCGCTATTCCTGGCCTCCTCGCAGCCGCACTCCGTCTCCGACATCCTCTCCTCCTCAGCGTCCCTCAGCCACCACACTCGCCGCTGCCCTCTCCTCCCACCAGCGTCCATGCACCCCCGCCTCTTGGCCCAAACAACCGCCAACATGCGCCCAGCAGCTGCCACCAGCAGCCTCTGCGCCGCGAAGCATGAGAGAGGAAGACGGCGACGTGGCGGAAGAGTGTCTGGGTGTCTTGGCAGAGCTATAATTACATGTCGCGAGTGCTCAGCCGCAGAACGTCAAAGATAGCCAAATGTCCTTGGCCTCCTCCTCCTCGCTATAAGTACGTCCGGCCCTCGCCATGCACATCGAACGCCCACCGCATCGTCCCTAGCCCCGCCCGCCATGAACGCCCTTCCGTCCCCCAGCCTGCACACCGCCCCCATTGCTCCGACGCCGCCACGGACACCCTTCTCGGTGCCGTTTGGCAATCCCTACAGCAGGTGAGCAATGTGCACGCCAAACATCCGTTCCACAGCCTAATGTCGTTCTTCAGTCACCGCCGCCGAGCTTGCGCGACATCCTTGACGCCTACCGCGCAAAAGGCGACGGCGACAGAGACATGCTCATCGCCATGCTGAACGCCAAGAGTGCCGAGGACCAGGTTAGTTCCCACCTCGTGTAACCCGACCTTGGCTTCGTGCTCATGATTCACCCTCCAGCGAATGGCGTCCCTCGCTTCTCTGCAAAAATCGATGCTCGACTTGTATCAGCCTTCTTTGCGCCAGCCCCAGATTCAGGCTGTCCCGCCATTACACATCGCCGACTCGTCGCATGCGCATATGCATTCTCACTACGCGCACTCGCACCGCTCACGCTCTCCTTATCATCCCGTCCACCACTACCAAGCCTCAGCACCACACATGCCATCCCCGCCTCCCTCATACCATCACCATCCGAGCCGCTCGCCACCCCCGCACCCGCTGGAAGAGCGTGGTCGATCAACGGTCATGCCTGATTTGCACGAGCCTTCGGATGTTTCACCGACCTCACGCAAGCGGCGACGGACTCGCTCTCCTGTCCCCGCGCGCGAGCATGCTCACTACCGTTCGCAAGATCGGGACCGTGACCTCCCTCTGCCACCCTCGCCGTACAGTTCGTCTTCGCAAAGCAGCGGTGGTTCACCGCGCTCACGAGATAGCATGGCCATTGGCGCACTCCTTTCTGCCCGAGGCGACGACGGCGCGCGAAGGTTGAGCTCAAGCTCTTCAGCGAGGGATCATTCATGACTTCACGATTGCTCTGAGCGGGCTTGAGCCGGTTTTTTGCTGCCATGACTGCTGTCGTTGCCTTCTATCTTACCAGACAAGGCTACGCGCTCAGGCTGGTGTGTGTATTTGCGCGCCCGCTCAAGTCCGTCGTACCTATCTGTGTGTATGTCTGTTGCGGGAAACTCGTTTCACGCATGTACTGTACGGCTCGTATTGTATGGGCTATCGTCCTGACCCCTTGTTGCCGTAGCTGTGACTGCCTATCCATCTATCATACTGTACATTATTGTCACCTTGCCTCCCGCTGTCCTGGTATTGTCTTGTCCTCGTGCCTCTGTCGTGTAGTGATTCTGGTAATTCCAGGTAGTTCTGATACCGCTGCAGCATTTTCGTTTACGAAACTGAATTTCCATGCCGTTTGCGTGATTAATATTCTAGCCATTTCTGTGGGTGCCTTAAGGTCTTGTCCCAACCTGGAGGTTCCTCCAGGCTGATGTCGGCGCTGCGAGTCTTTGTTTGAATCCTTTTATTGTCCTCGAGGGCCGAGCCCTATGTAGACAGAATTCTAACGGTACGTAGTATGAGTCGGCGCTTGCAGAGTCAGGCTAGGCATATGCTGCTGCGAGTGTTGCCGGCGGGGAACTGCACGTATACCGATAGATCGAACTTTCGGACATGAGAAAACGGCGGCCCGGAAGAACGTCGTGTGGTGCACATTGCATCCCACTCGCAAAGGTCAGACTCGGAGAATAAGCTGAGGTTCCATGATCTGCCTGGCACGCACATGCACATGTCGAATATGCCCTTTTTTGCGCGACGTCGCCGTCCAACTTCCGCAGCTACTCTTACCCCATCCCGTAGGGTTCACCGTCGATACGTCGATACCTCAGGGCATCTCGGACATTGTCAGAAGTAGTGGCGCTGGCAAGAATATCCTGTTGTCCCAGGCCGTGAACTTGGATCCGGGGCCCGGTTGCCACCTCTCAGGGTCCTCAGGCCTCAGGCGGCCAGCTCACGGGCAGGAAGAGGAGAAGACTCGCAGGGCCTATTCATGGCCCGACCGCCAAGGCCTTGTCCTCAGTCGAGAAGTGCTCACTCTATACGAGCGTGACCGGGAGAACGGCCATTCACAGTTTGGTCGGGGAAACAAACTACTGATATAGCACAGAATGTCATCTGGGGAAGGAGCGTTGCCGGGGACAGTTGCACAGAGTCTAAGCTTGACGCGGAAGGCAACCCTGTGAGGACATTGCTTGGACTGTTTCGACGCCGGCGTCCGAGTAATTCAATGCGATACGCATGCACATATCTGTATCAAGGCCATATGTTTCAACGTTTCAACCTTGAACTTCATTGCATCGCCGACTTCTGGCCGACTGGCTCGAGAGCTAGAAACACTAACACAACCAGAAACTGGCCACCCAATAGGACGCGTCGTGCCATACGTAAACCCTTAAATAGCGTCATAAACATCGTGAACGGCTCGTGCAGCCATCCCACATGCCTGTTGTGGGACGAACATAAGAGACAGGGCGCGCGGCAAACACGTCTTGGACGCTCCAGAGGGCAGCGACCAATAGATATGAGATACGGTACCTCTTCCACTTAGAAGCGGAAGAGGCGTGAGCGAGCGCGTGCGATGGGCGTCGGCTCAGGGAAGTCGCGCGCTACCGCTGCGCTGGACGAGCAAGCTCCGTCGTCGACCCACACGCCAGCGGACCCTGCTGAGCTGTATCAGAACACAACGTCAATGTGTAGCCATAGACGGCTGGTACGTACCTCCGGGCGTATCGCCCTCCGTCCACCACTGGGCAGTCCACAGGTTGCCGCTGCAGGGTCGAGCGCGACAAGGGTTTGGAGAAGGGCAGACGGTGCACATCAGCACACCATCGAGCCTGTGCGGGGGCGGAGGACGCACTTGTAGGTTACTTGCGAGCCACCCGTGTATGCCGTGCCGCTGGACCACGTAGATACGCTTGCGCAGTTGCCTGTGCCGGCGGTCGCGGTGGAGGAAGCCGCGCTTGTCGTACTCGTCGACGAAGCAGACCCGCCAGAACATGCGCTGCCTATTAGGACGGGAATGTGTGAGAAAGTCGCGTCACGACGCGTCAGAGTGGATGACATACGGGGCGACCAGTCACCCTGGTAGTTGGCAGTCGGCTCATCAGAGGCATAATATTTTGACTGCGATGAGCAGCATCTGAGTGCCGCGTACTGGCATAATGTCTGACCACACACCTCCCAAATGTAGCCGTTGTAAGATACGTTTGTGCCTCCGGGATAGTTGGCGCCGCTCTGCCATTCTTCTGCATCACAAGGAGGATAAGTGAACCCAGTGCCTCCAGCAGCCACCAGTGCCTTTTTGATAGCCAAATCGTAACGATCGTTCTCTGCCGATCTTATATTAGCTACATTCCGAGCGATGTCACGCATAGCACTCACGGTAGGCTTGAGATGCATCCCACATCATAACACCGCCGAACGACGGGAAGGAATTGCGCGTTGTAACCGCGTACTCCGCAAGCGCGTCGGGGGTCTGGTATCCTGTTCCCGCAGCGGTGGTAGAGGCAGGGGCGCCAACAAAAATCTTGACGTTCGGGTTCAGACTCGTCTGTTGCGCCCAGATATCCCTGAAGTCGTTGGTAACATGCTCGACATAGTCCGCTTCAACACATGGCAATGTAATACAACTGACCAGATCCCATAGTCCCACCCCGAGGCCTCGTCGAAATTCTGCAGACCACATGGATTGTTGTCTGCGATAACAGCACTTCAGATTCCAATGGGCCTCAGGGCAGCGAGGCCACGGGCATACTCACAGAACTGCACGTAGACCATATCGAACCATGAACTGTTCAGTGCATTTCCCAAATACTCATCGGGATATTCGCATTGAGGAGCTCCGCTGATGTAGTAGCTGGAGGGATGTCAGGTATCGCCGACCTTGCAGAGAAGTAACATCAATGCCGACCTCTTGTCTGCGCTGGTGAAATGAGTGCGGAGCTGCGTATTGAAGGCCGCATAACCCGTTTCCGAACCCCCTTCGATGTCCAGGTCGACTCTATCAGTAGATTACGAGTAAGAACCACCTCCAGAAGGGGGTACGCAATGGCATGGATACATACCCATCCAGCACAACGCTACCAAACGGGCGGTAGTCGCTTGATCCTCCGAGGAAGAGGTTCCAAATTTGGTCCGCGAAAGACTCGGCTTCGGAGTCGTCAGTAAATCCGACGCTGGCCCCTCCGCCGCCTAAGCTAATGGTTACGGCCTTGCCCTGATTCTGGCAGTATTCGATGTCCGATGCCAGGAAAGAGCAGTCCAAGAGGTTGGTGCCGTTGAAGTACTCGGCATTGGTAGTATTACAGGTCTACGGCCCGGTGTAGGTCACGGCGACATTCATCATACATGACTGTGCTGGAATACGTACGTTGGCCAAGTTGAGGACGGGATAATTGCCAGTGCCGAAGAAGTCGTTGACGAAGGCAATCGGGATCACGTCGATCGCGTCGTCCTTGTGAGGATCTTCCGGTGAGTAATGGACGCGATGTGATATGCCAGGGTCGAGACACACCTGGCAGTAGTATGAGATTGGCTGCTGGAAATTGACATAGTCCGAATGAGTCGCCCCATAGGAATCCTGACCCCAGTACCTGAGGTTCTTGCATTGAACAAACCATGCTATGCCACCAAAGGCAACGCACTCACACAGCGACCTGAGAAAATTCACGAGAAGACGGGGTGGGTTTGACGTAAGAGATGGATGCAGCCTAGGCAGCTGCTCAGGAAGACTTACATTGTCCCGAAGAGAAAGGTCGAACGCAGCCGCTCCGAGGGAGTGCGACCCGACGAGCAGCAAGCTGAAAGCGGATACGCAGCGGAGAGGGAACGAGCGAGTCATCCTGGTGTGCAGGTGGAGGATTAGCAGCAGGGCCGACCTACCACACGATCTCATCGAGGACGCAATATATACCATGGCGGCGCGCCGAGCGGTCAGGTTGCCGCAGCTCTCCCGATTTACTTGCAGAGCTGAGAAGACCTTCCGGGGAGAAAGCAATGCAACGCATATAGACACCAGGCGTATCGGCGGCTTATCACACGGTGAGAATGTGCATCCTACACGCGGTGAGAAGCGTGTTCAGCGCGGCGAACAGGAGATGCATCAGTGCAGCAGAAGCAAGCATACGGCAGCATTGGCGGCGCAAGCACTGTGGCACAGAGCAAGCATGTGGCGGGCGACACTGCAGGGTCACGTCCGGGGCCACAGACTGGCGGCAGAGATCCTGCGGAAGACTCCACATGCACCGATCAGTTGGCTCGTTCCGGGAACTACACCTTGAAAGCTTGATCGAGCAAGTTAACCGGAAGCGGGCACGGCGTGCAGGCACATCCTGAATGAGCACGTGGATCTTGTACGTTCGGCAGGCGGTACGCATTGATTATCTTCTAGCTATCTGGCGCTTGCATGAGCCCTCTACAAACGACGAGTCATACCATCGTTCACAAGAGAAGGAAATCCGAAGCGAGCCAGGTGGTCTTCCGCAAAGCCGGTGGGAGGGACGCCTGCAAGGTAACATTACAAACCAGTACATTAGAACAGCATCTCGTCCGCAGCAGTACGACACGACAGCGGTCTACATAGATCACAGCTTAGCTGGCGGAGACCTGGCCCGTCCAGGTCATGAGACCGAGATAAACTTGGCTGCTATGCCGGAGAACCGTCGCTATCGGGATCGTGCACGCTGGCGTTTCTCACAGGTTCTGGGAACAATGTGAGTCCGACGGGGGGCATACATACATGAGAGTGTTGCAATACCAAAGTAGGGGTGTGCTTGTGCTTCCCGCGCAGTGAGTCGCTCCTGGTGATCGTACCGGAGCAGCTTGTCCAAGAAGTCTATGGCTTCGTTTGATATGTATCGCTGGTTCTCCGACGTAATAAACCGCGACCACGCTTTCTTCGGGTAGCTGAATCCCACGCATAAGAGCCACTGATGAGACGCGTCGGGCAACATGCACTCACTTCCCAAGTATCTCATCGTATTGCGGATCCAGCGCAATGTCGTATTTCTCGATATACTGATAGAGACCTTCTGTGCCAAGCACCTTTGTGATCTTGACGAGCTGGTCATAATTATCATGGCCGTGGAAGAAGGGCTCCTTCCTAAATATCTGCAACACACCAGGTATAAGTAATGCGCCTACGGTCTATGTTGACAATATACCATGGACGCGAACATGCAGCCGTAGCTCCACATGTCAAGACTGTAATCGTACTCCTGGAAGTCGACCAGCAACTCCGGGCCTTTGAAGTATCGTGAAGCCACTCGCACGTTGTATTCCGTCTTCGGATGGTAGAACTCGGCCAGACCCCAGTCGATGAGGCGCAACTTGTGGCGCGTGAGTCTTCTCAGTCGTAGATGATGACAAGACGGGCACACTTACCTTTCGTCGTTCATGATCAATCATAACGTTATGAGGTTTCACGTCTCGATGCATAATACCCTTGGAGTGGCAGTAATCCAAGGCCTGCAGAGGACGCGAGCGTGAGAAGGGGCAAGGATGAAGGGAAACAACCAACCTTGAGCAGTTCAAACATATAGAATCGCACATCGAAGTCGGTGAACCGAGGATAAAGCACCTTGAAGTCGACATTGTGCACGTATTCTGTTATCAGACTGGGTATTTTTGAGGATGGGTCGCGGACGACGTCCAGGAGAGCAACAACGTTAGGACCGCCAGCCAAGTTTTGCAAGATCTTGATTTCTCGCTTGATCTTCTTCTTCTTCACCGGCTTTAAGACTTTGATGATACATTTCTCGTCGTTCACTATGTTGATTCCTTCGAAGACCTATACCGTCCTCGCACGGATGTCTCGGCTGTGTTTGTGGAAGAGTACAACGTACCTCGGAGTACTTTCCGCGGCCCACTTTCCGGACAATCTCGTAATGATCCTGAGAGCCCCATTGAACCTGCAGGTTATCTTTCTCCCTCGCTTAGGTGCAAACAACTAGGACAAGAGCGGATAGAGGCGGACCATATTCATGCCATGAGGGCCCTAGCTTCGCGTTCACGTCAGCATACACGCGAGCGACAGACTTGGTTGGCGTTCGACCCATGGGCGTGGTATGCAGAGTTGGAGTTATGCGCCAGGGCGCGAGGTGGGTGTAGGGATCGAGTGGTATTGAAAGTCTAGCAAGACAAGAGCATTGCGACGACGGCGTGCAGCATGATCGCATTTGCCGCACAGTTCTCACGCCTTTGATCGCTATCACCATCTGTAGATCTCAGCCTCCTCGAGCGCCCGCATCCACAACGGCACCATCGAGAGCAGCCGCCTGTGACCTTGCCAGTTGCAGCCACCGCACACGCCTTGCGCGGTACCTCCATCCTCCGGGTGCTCCTGCTTCCGCGCACCGTCATGCGATGAAGTCTCTCTCGCCCCCTCCCCACTGGCCCGACGGTGTTCTCTATATCGCAGAGTCGCAGTACCACTCGTCCGTTCCGGCCGACCTGCGTCTGGAGCTATGTCGCAAAGGAACAAGTCCATCGGGGAAGCAGTCTTCCCAGCGGCTCACTGTCATCCGGAGAATCACTGAAACATCACATCCGGCCTGCGGACAACTTGGCCTCTTTGCGGCCAAGAAGATCTCTCCGCACACCCACATCGTCGATTACATTGGGGAGGTCCACTGCGATGACAGACCTGAATCAGACTATGACCTGTCGCTGTATCGTCCATCTTCCGGGCTCAACGTGGGCGTTGATGCTCGGCGCATGGGAAATGAAGCGCGGTTTATCAACGACTACCGGGGTATCAAGTCCAAGCCGAACGCCTTGTTCGAAGAGCGTCGAGCAGAGGGTGGCGAGCTGAGAATGAGCGTATGGACCAGCGGCGACCCTCTCAGGAAAGGGGAGGAGATTCTTGTCTCGTATGGTAAAGGATGGTGGCAAGCACGCTCTGGATAATCTAGTGCCTAAGACTGCTGACTCGAGAACAACAAAGGTGCGCAAGCAATGGACGTCCAAAACGCAGCACGGACGTGTGGTGTTGTATTCTAACGTTATTGAGCTACAGCGCTTGGAGACCATCGTCTGACTCTGTGTCCAAGAAGGCATACCGTCTCGGTTCTTCACGGGGTACGGTGTGTGCTGTGTGGTGTATGGGACCAATCATGTACTCGTATTCAGTGCCATTTGCTTGCTGTGCGCCGGTCACTAGTTCTGAAATATGACGAGGTACACCGTATGTATGTTTTTGTCGAAGACAACTCGACAAACCCGCAGAGAAGCGTCTGGAAGCATTCACGTGCCCGTGGGAGTAGCGACATAAATTTGAGTGACCGTGTCTGACGTGCGCAACAACTGATCCGGATTCTGCCTCTAAGTGCTCTGCTATTAGTTAGACATCTCATCCCACCTCCATGCCCCCTCGCTTGTCTCCTGCTAGAGTCCAGTCATTTGTCTCCATATACTCCTGCTCGTATTCACAGTCTGCGGCCAGTAGCAGTCGTTTATATTCGACATGTCTGGACACGCATAGACAGCACTCGCACCGGCACTCGAAGCGGATCTCCTTGCACACGCATCTGTCCTCGAACCGCCTCGGTAAACAGGTACGCCCAGTATGAGTAGTATTCGTATGTCCGTATTGACAGGGCAGCGCAGCGTGCCTTCCATGCTTCCTCAGCACGCTTGGCACCGAAGGATCCGTACCAAGTGCTCGGGGTGAACAAGGACGCCAGTCCCGCGGAGATCAAGAAGATTTACTTCTCGGTCAGTGCTTATTCTCGCTTGCACTCTTCTCTCCTCAACGCAAGGCCCATAGCTTGCCCGCAAGTACCATCCTGATACGAATCCCGACAAGAACGCTCAAGAGAAGTTTGTCGAGATTCAGGAAGCTTATGATGTACGCTGTCCCTGTTCCTGACCTCCTAGTAATGTCTTCAACCTGCTCGTATTTCGTAGATCCTGAAGGACGATAAAAAACGGGCGGCCTTCGACAAGTATGGCGCAGCTTCACAGCAGCCTGGTTTTGACCCGGATGCATTTGCCAACGGGACTGGGGGCTTCCAGGATTTCTCTGGGTTTGGTGGTTTTGGTGGGTTCTCGTCTACGGGGCGGGGACGTGGGGGACTGGGGGACCTATTTGAGCAGATGTTCAATGCTTCCGGAGGCCCCTTCCCCGGCGGACGGGCGGCCGCCCATGATCTTCAAGGGAATGATATAACGGCATCGGTTGGCGTGACGTTCATGGAGGCCTGCAAGGGCGCGACCCGCCACGTAGAGATCACGCCAGTCGCCAACTGCTCTTCTTGCCACGGAACAGGCCTCAAGCCTGGCGCGAAGCGGTCAGCATGTCCAACATGTGGTGGCACGGGCGAACGGTCTTATGTGGTCAGCAATGGTTTCCATATGTCGACGACGTGTAACCACTGTCATGGGACCGGAACGACGGTCCCGCGGGGTAGCCAGTGCGGCACGTGTGCTGGCGTCGGCCAGGTCAAGACGAAGAAGACTATTAAGGTGGATGTGCCTGCGGGTAAGTTCCCTCGTTACTCATGTCATGCTCCTCACTGACAATTCCGGTTAGGTGTGGACGACGGTATGACTATCCGAGTTCCGAACGCGGGCGACGCGCCGGTGTCGGGGAAGGGTCGTGCCGGCGATCTACTCGTCAGGGTGCGCGTCTCGCCTTCGAAGGTCTTCCAGCGCCAGGGCGCAAATCTGCACCATGAAGCTCGCATTCCTTTACACACAGCTCTTCTGGGTGGAAGGGTCCGCGTTCCCACCTTAGATGGAGATGTCGACGTGCGGATTCCTTCTGGAACACAATACGGAGAAGAGATGGTCTTGAAGGGGCGTGGCGTGTCTTCCGTCTTTAGCGGTACAAAAGGGGACCTTTTCGTCAGATTTGCCATTCAGCTTCCTCGGTAAGCCCGGTCCAGCTGCTCGTTACGCGCGCGCTAATTAATAATTCATTATGCAAGGTCGCTCACTCCGCGGCAGCGAGAAATCCTCCAATCGTATGCCGATGAAGTGGAAGGTCGGTCAAACACTTCGAAGCCACCACCGCATGCTTCTGCTTCCACGGAGCCGACATCAGCATCAAGTGACACAAAGTCGAACGAGTCGACTTCGTCAGAAAATGGTACGGGTTTTCCTCCTTCTACATCCCCAGGCAGCTGGGCGTCTCGTGCATGGCATCGGATCAAGGAGCTCATCGGTTTTTGATTTGTTTGCGCCTTGCTCTATGCATGTCAAATGCATTGAACGATCCGCGATGATTAGCTTCGGAGGACAGCGACAAGACTGCGGAGGACGACCAAGAAGGCCAGCAGCGGAAGAGAGCTACTGCATGATTCGAGACCTCCGATATGCTTTAGAAGATCCGATCCGCACCCCGCACCGGTACAAACATGCTCTATACTAGATACTGCACTTGCTGAGAAATGCAAGTGTCATAATAATCAATTGCGTATCAAGCATTCTGATCACTCCGTCATAGCGAAGTCGAATTACCCGCAGTCGTAAAACCCTATTAAGAGAACGCAATCGCCTGCCACCCCACGACTATCGGCATTCCGTTAGCACTTACGTAGTTTGGTGGTCATAACAGGAAATGGAACAAGTCAAAGTTGTGCCTCAACTTTCACCGAGGATGCAATCACGTTGAGGCGGAGACATGTGGACTCGCGGATTAGGGTTGCTGGAAGAATTGGGGCTTATCTGCCTTCAGACCCGTCGCGGCTCGCCTGTCCATGGCAAGCGTTTGGCCTGGGGAAGCGTGCCGCCCACGGGAGCTTGAATCTTCAGGGCCGTTGGAGCCAAGGGTCCGCGTCGCCGGTGACAGAAACCGCAACCCACATGCCCAACGAATCTGCTGCTACACGACTTCTCAGATCTTCGCAGTCCAGGCCTCCTGTATCTCCGACAATGAGGGCGCGAAGGCTAACAGAGATCGTTTGTCACTCTACAGAGCCAGTTCATTACATCGTCTATCGGGATCTTGAGCTCGCAATAGGCTCCTATCCAATGCAACGAAGAATGATCGTCATTTCATACCTCGTCTACCTGCACTCATGACGTTTCTTCCTAGAACGCGAAGAGCTCTTCTGCGGGGTTCAGCTCCACCGCCCGTATAAAATGTCGTGGCCTAGCTCCTGGTAAGTGGTCCGAATTATCGACTGCAGAGCAACTGTGCTCTCCCTCTGTCAAGGCATAGCCGATCAACCTCTCTACCTCGCTAACGATTACAACGACTCTCTGTATGGCACTACAGGCAGACGAACGTAGTTTGTCTGAGAAGACCTTAGTCTCTGTCTCGGATTCAGATTCGGTGAAACACGCGACATTCATCGAGAACCACAGAGCCTCTCATGAATCGCTAGGTGCCCAAGTGTTTACCTCTGATATCAAAACACAGGGTGAATCAACCATTGCATGCCAAAGGCCGGAGGATGGGTGTAAGCTCACTACATCGAGACTTTTCTTTGCGCACGCTGGGTGAGTGTGCCATTTCCTGATGTTTATCTTCTGTTTGGCTTATGAACCATCGCCGTTGACAGCGCCGCGATGGCACTATTTCTGGCAACCACAGACGCGGTATGCAGACGTTGTTCTCAGTAAACGAAATCTCTGACCTTTCGTTTTTGGCTAGACCATCGTGTCCACCATTCTGCCTACCATTACCACCCAACTAAGCGCCTCGTCGTCGCAATACACTTGGGTCACCGTCACCTATATGCTCACGCAGACCGCATTCCAACCACTGTACGGAAAAGTTTCGGACCTTGTCGGTCGTATGGTCTGTCAAATCATCGAATGATACCTTAAGCGCTCTTAACCTCACTCTTCTCTT